>NC_060891.1:25724378-25766878 GCF_014805685.1 Silurus meridionalis | reverse complement strand
AGTATTAACTTGAGGTATTAACAAAACGTTTCGAGACTCGCTCTGTTTACAAAAAAGTACTTTATCAACGTTTTACACACCATCACCTTTAAAATATTGCCCTTACATAGAAATACAGTGCTCCCAGTTTTCCTGCCACTTCGGGAATGTATTTTGGAAGTCTTCTTTTCAAAGTGTGTCAAGCACATTCTGCGATTCGTGACGAATCTCCACAATGGTGTCAAAACAATGATCTTTATCTTCGGGAAGAGGGCAAAGTCCGCAAGAGCCGAATCTGGCCAGTAGGGTGAGATCATGTGGACTGAAGATCATCATGCACAATGTCAACATTTTCGAGGGTTGAGCTCGTTGAAGGTCTTCCTGATCCGATCAGTGATGTTTTCCCGCTCTTGAAGCGCCACTAAAACATACCTTTCTGTGGAAGAATTTCACGTTTGCTCTTTGTTCTAAATCGCAGACGTGGTAACGCATATGGGTCAGAACAGCAGCAGTTAACACCGTTAGTCTCGAAACTTTTTGATACCACCTCAAGAATTGGGGACCTTGTATTCTTTTATGTTGGGGTGAGTATGGGCCTTTTCACAACCATCAATCATTTCACCTCTTAATACCATCATTATAAACCCAGTCAGGAATCTCACACAAAGAATGAATTTCACAACCAAAACAAGAAACCCAATTCCAAAAGTCTCCTTTCACTGTAGCCACAGCTGCACCACTACCCACATACATAATCTCTAGCAGAAGTATCGATATTTACCTCATAAAATGACCCTGGGTTTTCTGTGCAATTTTTTCCCATTCATTAAAATTTCCTGTGGATTTAAAATGAAGGCAAATGTGTGTTTTTGTACAAATTCTAAAGGAAATGCAAGAAAACGAACATAAGTCCATAAAAGCTTTTTTGAACTGTTTTGCCTGATTTTTCCTTACAATGTCCAGCTTTTCTTGAAAAATCGGTCTTATAAATGTCCTTGAAAGTACATGAGCAAATCGATTTCTTCTCCTCGGTCAGCCATTGTGGAATTAAAAAACAGCTATTAAATCCTCTCAGTATATTTGAGCTTGTGCAGTTTACTACAGATGGGTTGCCAAGTCTGACTAATGCGCTCTCTGACTATCCAATCAAAAGATGAGAAAATGTGTTTGGAAGCCTTCTAGAGGGTCTTGGAGGAAGCAAGTAGCAGGCGGATTGGTTAAAGCAACAGCTTCAAGCAACATAGTATTTGTACAAACATGCTCACTAGGGCTGCTGCTATCGATTATTTTAGAAATCGATTATTCTACCGATTATTCCAGCGATTAATCGAATAATCGAATCAGAAGAATTTTTTTCTTTATTAAAGAGCAATACTAAATAATAGAGAGAAAATTAGACAGGGCTGTTAAAATGAACAAATAATATATTTCCCTTTTAGAAAAATTTACATTTTAATTGCTGAAATTGCAGGAATGTGTGAGGAAAAAAACATTTAGTGCATTTAATTGCCATAATACATCAAAAAGCAAATACGAATACAGCACATTCAAAAAGTCCCTCTGCAGTAGCCACATAGAGCAGGTTATGGGAAAATATTTGTTTAATGAAACTCAATTATTTGCACTTCATATATTTATGGATTAAATCTTGCACAATATCGTGATGTAATTTTCCAGGCACTAAAGAGACTTTTTGACCGTACTGCATATAAATAAAAATATTAAAATCTATTTCAAATTGTATTGACCCTCCGTTCCTCCATTTTTTCATTCTGCAGAATCTTCCGTGTTACCTGTCCAGAGCGCTCCAGAGTTTAGCGGGTGGTGCGGCAGTAATAATGGTCCGTGGGGAAACACAGTACTCGGTGTGGAGTTAAATAGACTAAACGAAGCATCAGATTTTGGTAATCGGATTACTAAAGTTACTTGAGGAATTGTTTTAGCGCTGATGCTCACAGTGCTGACCTTACGGCAATACGTGATGATGAAATCTGATCAGATAGAGACTTTGACCAAAAATAAAAAAAACGTCATGAAATTAACTATTGGGAGAAATTTAAAACATATTAATGGACAAAAAGACATAAATACGTCAGTAATTCTTGATAGATAGAGAGAGAGAGAGAGAGAGAGAGAGAGAGAGAGAGAGAGAGAGAGAACAGATTCAGAAGCAATCCCTCTAACTCCAAACATCAACAGCTGTGCAACTTCATTACAGTGTGTATACGTTTAAGTTCAGGGCCGGACCTTCAAAAATAAACATGTTGGATTCTCAGGGAAAGATTTAGAAAACTCCCACAACACCTAAACACGGCTGAACACGATTCCAGGAAATCAGTACAAACATGGGGGAACAGCATTCATACAAACATTACATGATACATTACACTCACGGATTTTCACTTTAGCATCCAACACAAGCGCTAATAACAAAATGCAAATTTGAATAATTGAAAAAGTTAAAACTCAACCCTGATTTGCCGGCTAGAGGGGCTGAAGAGGATGGAAGGGGTGTGGCCTGTTTAATAGTAGATAATTATGCGTGCCAAATCTTCTTCTTTCGGCTGCTCCCATTAGGGGTTGCCACAGCGGATCATCCGTCTCCATACCCCCTGTCCTCTACATTTGCCTCTTTCACCCCGACTACCTGCATGTCTTCCCTCACCACATCCATAAACCTCCTCCTTGGTCTTCCTCTTTTCCTCCTTCCTGGTGGCTCCATCCTCAGCATTCTCCTACCGATATACCCCATGTCCCTCGTCTCCAAAACGTCCTACATGCGCTGTCCCTCTAATAAACTCATTTCTAATCTTGTCCATCGTCGTTACTCCCAACGAAAACCTCAACATCTTCAGCTCTGCTACCTCCACCTCCACCTCCTGTATTTTACTCAATGCCACCGTCTCTAATCCATACATCATCACAGGTCTCACCACAGTCCTATAAACTTTCCTTTCACTCTCACAGATACTCTTCTATCACAAATCACTCCTGCTATCACTCTTCTCCACCCACTCCACACTGCCTGCACTCTTTTCTTCACTTCTCTAACACACTCTCCATTAATTTGCACTGTTAACCCCAGGTACCCGAACTCCTCCACCTTCTCCACCTCTTCTCCCTGCAAAACCCAACCCCCCCCACTGCCCTCCCTCTCATCTACACAAACATCATAGTCCACAGAAAATCTGTCAACCTGTCCATCACCACTGCAAACAGGAAAGGGCTCAGAGCAGATCCTTGATGCAGTCCAACCTCCACCTTGAACCAGTTCCTACTGCACACTTTACTGCTGCCACACCTGACTTCCTAATACAATATCACAGCTATTCTCTCGGTGCCCTGTCATACGCTTTCTCGAAATCCACAAAAACACAATGCAACTTCTCAGCCTGGCTTCCACTACACTTTTCTTCATTTTGTGACTGATCAACTTAATATACTGTGAAAAAATAGAAATGTTCATCAACTGTAGCTGCCGATCACTAAATTGGCATTTAGATTGTGTTTCTTTTCCTTATATCAATGATCCTATAACAAATGCTTTCACACCTGAATTAAACTATCAGAACTATAATAAATCATTGAAGTTGTTACTAAACATATAAAAATTTACGCAAATAAAAGAAATTCCATGTGTGATTGTCAATGTTTTCTAGCAACCCAGTTATAGAGTAATCTTTTTCCTCCTGAGAGGATCATTAGAGTAATCAGTTTCCCTGCTAAGAGAATAGTTAGATGATTATTCTACATTTACTTTCCTGAGGGGAACACAGATTATTCTAACTATACTCAGAGTAATCTGTTTACTTCCTGAGAGTATATTTAGAGTAATCTGTTTACTTCCTGGGAGTATATTTAGAGTAATCTGTTTACTTCCTGGGAGTATATTTAGAGTAATCTGTTTACTTCCTGAGAGTATATTTAGAGTAATCTGTTTACTTTCTGGGAGTATATTTATAGTAATCTGTTTACTTGGAGAGTATATTTAGAGTAATCTGTTTACTTCCTGAGAGTATATTTAGAGTAATCTGTTTACTTCCTGGGAGTATATTTAGAGTAATCTGTTTACTTCCTGGGAGTATATTTAGAGTAATCTGTTTACTTCCTGAGAGTATATTTAGAGTAATCTGTTTACTTGGAGAGTATATTTAGAGTAATCTGTTTACTTCCTGAGAGTATATTTAGAGTAATCTGTTTACTTCCTGAGAGTATATTTAGAGTAATCTGTTTACTTCCTGAGAGTATATTTAGAGTAATCTGTTTACTTTGAGAGTATATTTAGAGTAATCTGTTTACTTCCTGAGAGTATATTTAGAGTAATCAGTTTACTTCCTGAGAGTATATTTAGAGTAATCTGTTTACTTGGAGAGTATATTTAGAGTAATCAGTTTACTTCCTGAGAGTATATTTAGAGTAATCAGTTTACTTCCTGAGAGTATATTTAGAGTAATCTGTTTACTTCCTAAGAGTATATTTAGAGTAATCTGTTTACTTCCTGAGAGTATTTAGAGTAATCTGTTTACTTTGAGAGTATATTTAGAGTAATCTGTTTACTTCCTGAGAGTATATTTAGAGTAATCTGTTTACTTCCTGAGAGTATATTTAGAGTAATCTGTTTACTTCCTAGAGTATATTTAGAGTAATCTGTTTACTTTGAGAGTATATTTAGAGTAATCTGTTTACTTCCTGAGAGTATATTTAGAGTAATCTGTTTACTTCCTGAGTATATTTAGAGTAATCTGTTTACTTGGAGAGTATATTTAGAGTAATCTGTTTACTTCCTGAGAGTATATTTAGAGTAATCTGTTTACTTCCTAGGAGTATATTTAGAGTAATCTGTTTACTTCCTGAGAGTATATTTAGAGTAATCAGTTTACTTCCTGAGAGTATATTTAGAGTAATCAGTTTACTTCCTGAGAGTATATTTAGAGTAATCTGTTTACTTCCTAAGAGTATATTTAGAGTAATCTGTTTACTTCCTGAGAGTATATTTAGAGTAATCTGTTTACTTTGAGAGTATATTTAGAGTAATCTGTTTACTTCCTGAGAGTATATTTAGAGTAATCTGTTTACTTCCTGAGAGTATATTTAGAGTAATCTGTTTACTTGGAGAGTATATTTAGAGTAATCTGTTTACTTCCTGAGAGTATATTTGGAGTAATCTTTTCCTCATGAGATTATAACCGAAGTAATCTTGTTTTTTCAACGTTAACGTTCCATCCTGAAAGTACAGTCAATATTTGTTTTCTTTTTAAGAGTACAAATAAAGTAAACTGTTTTCTCCTCCTTACGAGTTACGATCATCTTTTCCCTCCCCAAGTGAATCATTTGAGTAATCGGTTTTCCTTCTGGGAGTGTAGTTAAGACTAATGTGGTTTTCTCCTGATAGTTTGGTTAGAGTGATCTTTCCCGAGGGTTTGGGTTAGGGTTTTCCCTGGGTGAATAATCAGTAATATCTTTCTCCTGGGAGTAGTATTAATCTTTTCTCCCCCCTGATATTGTGCTTAGATTTGTATATTGACCAATATATTTTGTAACTCCTAAGACTTTATCCTCCACACACCCTCATAACATATCAGACCACTGCCTTAAAATTTTCTCCCTTTTTTTTTGGTGTTCTGCTCCACCATTTCTTGCACTTAAAAAAACAACTTTTTTTGGACTAACATTTCAGAACCAACCAAACTCTCTCCAGCAGGAGCAGGAGAAGGAGCAGGAGCAGGAGCAAAGCCTGAGCTGAAAACCTTTACAGCATCAGATCGGAAGCTTTATTGGTTTATATTCACCCACGAACACTACAGCTGACCACCCGTGGTAGTAAAAGACGGCAGGTAAGTGGAGGTACACCAGGGTTAGTGGTGAGACCAGACTCGGATCTCAGAGGCTTACCTCCGTCTCCAGTTGCACCAGCTCCATTTTGGGCCATGGCTCTGCAAGCTGCGCGAGCGGCATGCTTTCTCTCTTTGATGTAGGTTTTTTGTTTCCTTCTCCGGAAGCGCAGAAATGTAACGGGAGCCTCGGTTTATCCGGTGTGGATAAAGATGAGGATGATGAAGATGAATCGGTTCCTCGGGAGCGATAGCTCACGCGCTTGTTGGAGAACCCACGCTAGTCGCTCGGAGGTGACGCACACACACACACACGCACGCACACGCGCGCCGGGATTCCTTGCGGGTTCCTCCTGGTCTGGGTAGAAGCTCTCCGGTGCGCAGGTGAGCTCGCGCGCGGTTACCGGGCGGATCTAGACGCGCGAGGAGAGGGTGGAGAATAATCACAATGCACGGCTTTCACGTTAAAATCGGATGTACTGTAATTGCTATTTCGGGGTAAGGAAGATTACTTCCGTGCTGCGCGCGCTCGCACGGCTGACGGTGTTTCTAAATCGGAGAGCACCGGCGTGACCCTGGACTGCCTTCCTCCCTCTCTCCTACTCTCTCTGTTTTTTTCTCCCTCTCTATCTCTATACCGGGAAAGCGTGGAAAGCGCAACCCCCCCGGTATACGCTCATAGCGCAGCGCCGCCTTGTGGTACAAAGCGCGTTCGGCGCGCGCGCGGTCCTAATTAAAAGAAAATCATCGTCTGCAATGAAGTAAAAGGTTTTGCAAAATAATTGTATCGTGCATATGATAATGAGGCCGATGTGCAATTTAATGTGTGCATATGCGCCTACAATATCATTCTCATACTCTCTTTCTTTCTCTCAATCGTCCAATCTCTTTCATTCTCTTTCAAAAATTCTCTTATTCTCTCCCTCATTCACTTTCTCATTCTCTCTCTCTCTCTCTCTTCTCTCTCTCTCTCACTCTCACTCTCATGCATTCTCTCTCTCTCTCTCTCTCTTTCTCTCTCTCTCAATCACTTATGCTCCTTTATCTCTCATTCACTCTCTCATACATTCTCTCTGTCTGTCTCTCTCTCTATCTCTCTCTTTCTCTCTCACTCTCCCTTTATCTCTCAAACATTCTCTCTCTCTCTCTCTCTCTCTCTCTCAATCACTCTCCCTTTATCTCTCATTCACTCTGTCTGTCTCTCTCTCTCTCTTTCTAAGCTTATTCACTCTCTCTCAATCTTTTATCCAATCTCAAATTCACTCTCTTTATTTCACTTTCTTATTCTGTCTCATTCACTCTCTCGTTCAATTTCTCCTTCTCTCTCACTCTCTCTTTCTCGTTTTTCTCATTCACTTGTTCACTCTCTCATTCACTCTCATTTACTTTCTCATTCTCTTATTGACACCTATTTTCTCTCTCATTCTCACTCTTTCAAATCTTTTCACTTTCTCATCCCTCCTCTCTTTCTCTCTTCCCAAACTCATTCTCTCTTTCTCCCAATCTCTCATTCAATCTCACATTAACTTTCTACCTCTTTCTCTCACTCTTTCTTATTTGCTTTTTCTTACACTCTCTTTCTCTCATTAAGTCTCTCATTCACTGTTTCTCACTTTCTCATTCACTCTTAATCTCAAACACCGTCACTCTTTCATTCTCTCAATCATTCTCTTTAAAATCAGTATCACAATAATGTCAAATAAAGCTGTTGTTCTACTGTATATTCATGGTGGCTGTAATCTGTCCATCTTTTTTTTCCCTGGCTCAGACTAGCTGCACTTCTCCGCCTCCATTTTCCAAGGAATCTGGCAACCCACCAAAAACGCAATACACTAATCGAGTACTCTGTATCATCTTCTGCTCAGATCTAATGCAGGATTTTCCCGTTAAATGCTGGACTCATTTCATATTAATGATCACAAGTGTCCCAAAAAAACGTCTTCTTTATTATAACACAGTTTACTGTCTGGCCTTCAAAATATCTCACGATGTTCTTCGCTCAAATGTTCCGATTTGCGATGTGCTTTGTGAACATCCCTACTTTTAGTCTCCAGTTGCTCTTATAATAACCTCCATTATTCTGGGAAGATGTTTCTAGCAGATTTGTGGAGATTAATTCAGCTGTAAGGGTGTTAGTAAAGTCAGGTTTTGATGGAGATGAGGTCAGGGGGGCGAAGATGCAGTCAGCGTTCACATTCATCTTGTTCGAATGGGTTTTAGAGCTCTATAGCAGGAGATCTTCCACTCCAACCCATGCAAATCATATCTCCATGGATCTGGCTTTGTGCACAGTAGCATTGTCATGCTGGAACAGATTTGGGTCTCAGTTCACCTGTAAATGTAATTCTACCACATTAAAAGACATTTTATACAATTATGTGCCTCCAACTTTGTGAATTTTTGTCTATATGGTGTGTTTTGGAGGTCATGTTGCCCCTCCCTATAAAATCCCACTATAATATTAAGTCAGAAACAAGATCATATTTGTTCATTCATTTGTTCATCACATTAATAAAGGACATTTTCTTCACCTTCTTTATTTCTTTTCTTTTTTTTTGCCATGAAGAATTAAAAGAACTTCTTGTTGCTAGTATGGAGCACACATGGTGAACTTTTTTTTCACCCAGGATGCTCAGTCACCTTTCGGCAACCCTTCCACCCGTCTCTGCTTGGTGTCTCTCTCTCCTCTTTTTAGATTCTTGACACACTTTAAAAAGAAGACTTCCAGGACAAATGTCTTGCAGCAGGACCACTGGGGGGCATTATTGCTGTGCAAGGGGACTATTTTAAAGGTAATAGTGTGTAAATGTGAACAAATAAAGTACTTTCTTTTAAACAGAGCGAGTCCCAAAACTTTTTAAAACCACCTCGTATACTTTCTGGTGGACCCTGGAGTACAGATAGCTATACCACTTTTTAATTTTTTCGATCCGATTCCAAGTACTTTCAAGACCAGGCTTGTCAATTTTAATCCCAGTATATTTGATTATTCATAAAATACAATAGACTTGTTACATCCTAAAGCAAGAAGCAGGTGCATGTGCAGCGATTGCTTTGATAAAGTGCACATCTACAAAATAAACACAATAAAACCAAACAGAATAATAAAAAAAAGAGCAACATTTGAAACGTGGAACAAAAAGGCAAACACGGACGAGTAGCATTTTACACAAGAACCCTATTCTTTACAGCACAGTGAAATACTTTCTTCACTTATCCCAGTGATGTTAGGAAGCTGGGGTAAAAACGCAGGGTCAGGTATGTAACTGGAGCACACAGGGTTAAGGGTCTTGCTCAAGGGCCCCAACAGTGCCAATACACTGAGTCTATCTGGTCTGTCTCTATATATATATTTTACAATTGATCTCAAATTTGGACAATTTCCAGAAATTAGCAGCTAGATTTCCACAGTAAAACTTCGCTTTACCCAAGTGGGTGTAGTTTCCAATACGATCTTTAGTCAAATTTACAGTCAAATGTGCTTTAACCGGCATTGGGAGGATATACAGACCACCCCAATCCTGTACTGGATTTGAGCGGGAGAAAATAGTGGAAGAATCTTCCAAGACACTAAAGTATGATGGATCGCTCTTCTTTTTCTTCTTTCGGCTGCTCTTATTAGGGGTCGCCTCAGCGAATCATCCATCTCCATACCCCCCTCCACTACACTCTTATTGTACTCTTCCTTCAGAATCACCCCTACACCATTTCTCTTTCCATCCACACCATGATAGAACAATTTAAACACCTCCAATGTTCCTGGTCTTACTCCTTTTCCACTTGGTCTCCTGAACACATAACATATCTACCTTTCTCCTCTCCATCATATCAGCTCCCTCTCTCCCTTCACCAGTCATAGTACCAACATTTAAAGTACCAACCCGAACCTCCACTCTCCTACACTTCTCCTTTCCCTGCTGTCTCTGTAGACGTCTTCCTCCTCTCCTTCTCCTCCTTCGGCCAACAGTAGCCCAATTTCATGATCCGCATATTTGACATGTTTACACTGGATGGCCTTCCTAACACAACCCTCCCCATTTATCCGGGCTTGGGACTGGCACTAAGAGTGCACCGGCTTGTGCAACCATAATGGCTGGGTTATATGTTCAATAATAATAATATTTTATAATAATAATAATCGTTACCATTTCGTAGATTTTAATGGAGAGCTATCCAGGCTAATGCAGGTAAATTATGGCGTGCCGCAAGGTTCAGTTCTAGGACCCCTGCTCTTCACAATATACATGCTTCCGTTAGGAAATATTATTAGAAGGCATGGAATTAGCTTCCATTGTTATGCTGATGATACTCAGCTATATATCTCATCTAAACCAGGCGATACAGCTCAATTAGCTCGCATAACTGAGTGTGTTAAGGAAATAAGAGATTGGATGACCCATAACTTTCTACTTTTAAATTCTGATAAGACTGAGATTTTGCTCATCGGCCCAAAAACTAGTATACAGATGCTCCAGCATCTCAACCTGCATTTAGACGGATGTTCTGTAACCACTAGTTCAGCGGTAAAAGACCTAGGAGTTATTTTAGACAGCAACTTATCTTTCAAAAATCATATCAGCCAAGTTACAAAAACAGCCTTCTTTCACCTGAGAAATATTTCTAAGTTAAGAAACATGTTATCTATATCCGATGCAGAGAAGCTCGTCCATGCGTTCATGACCTCCAGAATAGACTACTGTAATGCATTACTAGGTGGATGTCCTGCATCATTAATAAACAAGCTACAGTTAGTTCAGAATGCAGCAGCCAGAGTTCTTACAAGGTCAAGAAAATATGATCACATAACCCCAATCCTATCGTCCCTACACTGGCTTCCTGTTAAGTTTCGAATAGACTACAAACTATTACTTCTCACTTATAAAGCACTAAATAGTTTGGCTTCCATGTATCTCTCCAGTCTTTTAACACGCTACAATCCGCCACGCTCCCTGAGATCTCAAAACTCTGGGCTTCTAGTAGTTCCTAGAATAGCAAAGTCCACTAAAGGTGGTAGAGCATTTTCACATTTAGCTCCTAAACTCTGGAATAGTCTTCCTGACAGTGTTCGGGGCTCAGACACACTCTCCCAGTTTAAGTGCAGATTAAAAACATATCTTTTTAGCAAAGCCTACACATAACACACATCACATCATAACCTTGTGCTCCAGAACATCTGATCACATGCACATTATCAACTTGTGCTGTTAATATCATGAACAGCAGCTACGCTAATTCCTCTCCACTGCTTCTCTTTCTCTCCCCATCCCGAGACACCCTGAGGTTTGTCCAGCTCCAGTCACCTCCCACCTCGTGATGACTATGGATCTTTGAAGAAGTAGATGCCGAACTCACAAACATCCCGAACCATCTAGAGACGTACCAGTGCCAATTGGATCCCACTACATGTGTGGAGTTTCGACATTGGACCTCCTGGAGTGTTTAAAGGCTCTGGCATGGAGAAGCTGATGCTGGATCTGTGATGATCACTACTACTAAACAATCTAAACCAATATAAAAATATTTAAAAATGATTATTAATTCAATCAAATAATAATGTTTTATTATTATATGTATATGTATATGTATTATTATAATTATTCTTTTGCACATGATTAGAAATGTACAGCTCATTAAAAGCCCTGGTGTGTAAAGCACTTTTAGGTTGAACATTTATTTGTGTCGGAGGACAGAGAGCGTAAACCTAAAATTATAGATGAGATCAGAGTGTCATTAGAGTGACAGAGCACTTTATTTATTTGTGTGTGTGTGTGTGTGTGTGTGTGTGTGTGTGTGTGTGTGTGTGTGTGTGTGTGTGTGTGTGTAGTGTCTGAGTGTCTGTATTGAGGGTTTGGTTTCAGTTCCCATCTATGCTCTGAGCATCGACTCCTTTAACAGCTCTGAATGCCTCTGATTAAAAGCGTCTAGTAAATAAATAAACACACAAGCAAATAAATAAACACATAAATCCGAAAAAGGAGCAGATTCCAAATCTATCATGTAAAAAGTATAATTAGCTGCCTCATGAAGCTGGAAAACAGGGATTTTTTTCAAAATGAGCTGTAAATTTAAAAAGACAACATGAGTATAGAAGATATCCAGAAGAGCTTCTGGTTATTATTGTACTAAACATTTCCCAAAATTGAAACAGCGTGATAAGTTGGTACATTTGTCACCAAAAGCATATTACTGTTTGCTGAAAAGTGCACAAAACAGTTGTCCTTCTGGGCCGAGCATTTTGATACCTCACACATCTGGTATTTTTGGGATGTGAGATTTGTTGGGAGGGGGGCTTTTGGGGGGAAGGTGTTAATATGTTCAGTACACACTTGTACTTTACCAGTCAATCAACTACGACGAGCGTTTGTGAAACATAACGCGTCCATTTCATTTATGATTTTATGGGAAGGGTGACAGTGACGTCATAAAGTCATGTGACATCACTATATTACCCACCAATCAACTGCGTCCACTGTGATGAGCGTTTTGATATGTCAGATGTCCATGTTGCTGAAGTATCGCGTCATGCGGCGTCGATGTGGTAAACAGGAAGTGACTGTCAAGCCACGTTTCGTGAATCCGTTACTTCATTCGTGAACAAATATTCTGATGAGGTACAGAGTATACAGTGTACGATATCATTGTACAGACAAAATGAAATCAATATCCTTATTTCATATATTATTATGTACATTATGAAATATATTATATTTCATATGGACATATGGACACATACATAAATAACAACATGTATTAGGGCCAAGACTCGAACCAGGATCAACACTGTGATATTCAGACACTTTTGGGATGTGCCACAGGGGGGCGTGTGAACCCCAGGACAGAGACAGAACTGTCCAGGTTAAAGATTCCATAATAAATTTGGTCAAAAGTCCAACAAACATAAAAAAAATGGATAAAAGCATAATCAGAGAAAATCATGGAAAGTCCAGGGACTCTGGTTCAGTTCAGATCCTGGCACTGCCGAGTCGCCACCTGCGAAAGGTCCAGTTATATAAAAAATGTAAGTGACTCTGGATAAGGGCATCTGCCAAATGCTATAAATGTTAATAGATTGAAAAAGTACTGGAGCTGTGACGATTCGTCCTGTATAATCGAGATTATAGGCATTTACATTTATGATGTGGAGCGGTAGAGTATGAACAGAGTGTAAAAGAGTGGTAGAGGATGAAGAGTTAAATGGAGCAGTAATAGAAAATAAATCGTTAAGTGGAGCAGTGATAGAGGATGGACAGAAGGTGGAGCAGTGGTAGAGGATGTATAGAGAATGTAACATTGGTGGAGGAATAAGGGTTTCATTGATGCAGTGGCAGATAATAGAGATGATTGAAGCAGTAGTAGGACAGAAGGTGAAGCAGTGGTAGAGGATGAAGCGGGATGAGTGGCGCAGTGATAGAGGATGGACAGAAGGTGGAGCAGTGGTAGAGGATGAAGAGGGATGAGTGGAGCAGTGATAGAGGATGGACAGAAGGTGAAGCAGTGGTAGAGGATGAAGAGGGATGAGTGGAGCAGTGATAGAGGATGGACAGAAGGTGGAGCAGTGGCAGATAATGAAGAGATGATTGAAGCAATAGTAGAGGATGGAGAGATGAGTTAATCAGTAGTAGAGGATGGAGAGATGAGTAAAGCTGTAGTAGAGGACGGAGAGGATTTGGTGTCTGCCAAATGCCATAAATGTAAATTATATGAACAGAAATGATTTATCATCCTTTTTTTTTTTTCGTCCTGTCCTTTTTCTTTCTGTCGTTCATTTTTTTACTCCGGTATTATTGGGAATGAGATCTGGCTTTCAATGTTTTTTTCCTCAGATATACAGAACATGCTTTTCCTTTCAAAGTGTGTTACTGTAAGCTGGAGCGAGTTCAGACATGCAGAAGCTATGTGTGGTATTCACACACACACACACACACACACACACACACACACACACACACCAGGCCTGGAGTCACGTCTAAATGAGGAAATTTCGGTTCTTAGTTTTTAGAGATATGATGAGAGAAGGTTGAAGCTCATTTCTAAAGAAAAATTCAGATATGTACTTCTGGAGGTTGTCAGTCAACATCAGAGATAATAACGTGGACTCGCAGAGCCGCGTTGAGCACCAACTCTCTGATTTATTTAGTAGAAGAACAATCGGTTCTTTTAGTCATTTTCTCTATTGCTTCCTCATTCGAAGATTCTGTATTAACAGTCGTTTCCAGTTACTTCTCGCGAAGTCTTGCTTAATTTACAGTCAGCTATTTTTTAGCTGTGAAAATTCTGGCCTGGACCTGGTTTTGACCTGGTTTTCTGGACAACAATAATGATAATAATAATGATAATAATAAATAAAACAAACAAACAAACAAAAGAAAACTAATAATAATTAGCATCATCATCATTAGCAGCAACAGCATTATTATTATTTTTCTAATTTAATTTAATTTAATATCATATAATATATTATCTTAAATCGTTCTTGAACTCCTACATAGTTCTTACATCACGTGTTGGACATTTTGTTGTGGTGTCCAAATTGTGACACTTCGTTGTACCCACAATGCACTCTGATTTTAAGTGTACATGTCCACTAGCTATCCACAGCGACTTAACCTTTCTTTCAGCTTCTCCCATTAGGGGGCGCCACAGCGGATCATCCGTATTCATGATCCGCATGTTCATTTTGGCACGTTTTACGCTGGATGCCCTTCCTAACGCAACCCTTCCCATTTATCCGGGCTTGGGACCGGCACTAAGAGTGCACTGGCTTGTGCAACCCTAATAGCTGTGGTTGGTTCCCTGACCGGGAATTGAACCCGGGCCACGACTTACATTCATTTAATTCATACAACTGAGCAGATATGGGGTTAGGGGCCTTGTTTAGGGGCCCAGGATTGGCAGCTTGGTGTGAGATTTGAAATCATGACCTTCAGATCCAAAGTCCAATGCCTTAAGCACTAAATGTTCTGGTGACATGTTCATTTACATATATTATAGAATAAACATAACGATGAATAAACATTAGAAAAATACACTGCGGTTTATGAAACATTCAGGACTTTCTGATGCACTTTATTTACAGTACATCAGTAAATCCTTCACTCTTTTTCATTCCCTTTTTCCAGATAGTGAACTCAACCTGCAGGCACTATATAGGGATTACTGTGTGATTAGATTCAGCACCATGTACTTTAGCTTCTAAAAAGGTGATTTGCCAAAAGTAATAAATGTGTCAGAGGAATATATGGTCAGTGTCAAAAACAGGCCAAAGCTTAGACCATGAATAAATCACGATACTTGATAAAAAATATAGTGAAAAAAAATATAGTGATGGATGGATTCTGGCAGCAGTACTTTCTTAAATTGAAAAGAGGTAGGAATTTGGAGATCCCGGGGTGGATAACGTCGAATAAAGGCAAATAACGTTCCTTGTTCTTTGACAATTTAGTTTGTTTTGGGGTTGTTTTGCTTGGCATTTTAACATCAGTGGTTAATTTGTTTATATTTGATTAACATTACAGAATTTGGCTGATGCTCTTATCTACAACAAGATACAACTAAGTAGTTACGGGTTCAGGGCCTCGCTTAAGGGCCCAGCAGTGGTGCCCAAATAAAGAACAGCAACAGAATAAAGTACAAAAAACCCACCCACAAAATTACAGAAAAAAAACACTGACAAAGTGTAGTCTAGGGCAGGGGCAGCCTAAGAAAAAGCATTGCCACCCCATCTCTGCCACCCCAGAGACATCGGAGTCTCTCTCCCCTCTATCATGGACATTTACACTACACGCTGCATCCGCAAAGCACACAGCATTGTGGACGATCACACACACCCCTCACACACATACTTCACCCTCCTACCATCAGGAAAACGGTTCCGAAGCATTCGGGCCGTCACAACAAGACTGTGTAACAGTTTCTTTCCACAAGCCATCAGGCTTCTCAACACAAAGAACTGAACAGAACTCACACACACTCACTTACACACACACACACACACTCACTCTGTGTGTTACTGAACTGTACAACCTGGACTAAACACAATCATCACTCATATCGATCCACTCCACCACCATTTATCTATTTATTATTATTTATACTCGCACCTTGTACTCAGTATAATGTTTACATGCTGTTTTTGCACCTTTTGTATTTAATAGAATGTTTACATGCTGTCTTTGCACCTTTTCTACTACAGTATAATGTTTACATGCTGTCTTTGCACCTCCTTGCTGCTGTTTTTTTGCACTACATTGCTCTGTTCTGTTTGTACTTTCTCCTGGGTATAGTTTTTACATTTCTCCTCACACAGTACTGTATATTTAAGTACACAGTAGGTTTACTAGTCGGCGCTATACTTGGTTTTTGTCTTTTGTCTTGTCTTGTGTTGTCTGTCTGCACTCTGTCTGTCTGTACTGTTCTTTTGTTTGCACTGTTTGCACCAGGCTGCACTCGATGCACTTTATGTTGTTTTGTTGTTTAGTGTAGCACCAGGGTTCCGGAGGAACGTTGTTTCGTTTTTACTGTGTACTGTGTACCACTGTGTATAGTAAAAATGACAATAAAAGCCACTTGACTTGACTTGACTTGATCTGCCACCCCAGCACTGTTATCCCAATGTTATCCCATGAATATTATATACAGTGGTGTGAAAAAGTGTTTGCCCCTTCTTGATTTCTTATTTTTTTTGCATGTTTGTCACACTTTAATGTTTCAGATCATCAAACTAATTTTAATATTAGTAAAAGAGAACACAAGTGAACACAACATTCAGTTTTTAAATGGAGGTTTTTATTATTGAGGAAAAACAAAATCCAAAACTACACAGCCCTGTGTGAAAAAGTGTTAAAACTGTGGTTTATTACACCTGAGTTCAATCTCTCCAGCCACACCCAGGCCTGATTACTGCCACACCGGTTCTCAATCAAGAAATTAATAGGACCTGCCTAACAAAGTGAAGTAGAACATGAGATCCTCAAAAGCTAGATCATGCAGAGATCCAAAGAAATTCAGAAACAAATGAGAAAGTAAGTGAGGTCCATTAGTCTGGAAAAGGTTCTAAAGCAATAAATAAAAAAACAGAAAGGGGCAAACACTTTTTCACACCACTGTATATATAATATAAAATATAGTCTTTCTATTTAGGCGCCGTCTGAAGAAATGACTTATATAAACTGCTTTGTTTTAGTAAATCAAACCCATTTAATGCAACCAGCCTGATCACTGATCACAAAGAAATGACTCTTTTAACAAACTGAAGCATTTGTGTAAATATACACGTAAGTATATTATATATAATTATTATTATTAAGGTTGTCAAAATGAACGAGTTAATAACGCAAATTTACAAATTTTATTAACGCGAGATTATCGCAGCAGGCATTTCTGTTTGACTTTTATTTATATATATATATATATATATATATATATATATATATATATATATATATATATATAAATAAATAATATAAAAGAGGTGAAATGAAAACCTTTAACGCAACATAAATTAATTCACATTTACTCAGATATAAAAAATAAAAACTTCACCGAAAAATAATTTAGAATCACTAAGCATGTTTTACCAAAATCCGCCATGATGCTCAAATCCGGCAATTAAAGCTGTCCGTGTGGAAACATAGCAAAGGTTCAGTTTGGTGTGCTGATGATTTCCATCATTTAAAACACCATAATAACTTTAAAACATTTACAAGTATATTTTGTCTTCATGCTTCATGAGTTTTCACTAAAAATAAACAAACATTTGCATAAAGAATAGATTTTTATCCATATTGACTTGAGTATTAAAACCTTGAAAAAGTGTTAAATTAAGGTACATTTAGAACAGATAAAAGTTGTGATTATTACGAGTTACCTCATGACAATCGTGCGATTAATCGCGATTAAATATTATAATCGATTAATTATTAATTACCTAATTATTAGTGTTAATTTTGATGATATCTTCGCATGTATTAATGACTAACAGTTTAACTCTAAACTATTTTCAAAAGTATTTTGTTCAGGACATTGGCGTCGTCAGGATTGAACTTTTGTCATGTGACATCACCACATTTGGTGAATCGGGCCGCACCACATCATAAATATGGATGATGTTCCTCTGACGTTTGACCTGCCGCTCACTCGGACTGTCTACAGGAAATGCGAATCATTCGTCACGCTGAAAACAACCAGGCATGAAAAAACACACTTCACCTGTGTTCTGAGCTGCACGGCATCGAGAGAAAAGATTCACCGATGGTGATTTTTGAACATATGATGATGCCAAAAGATAAACTCCCGAGAGAAATAGTTGTGAAAGGAAGGAGGAAGACAGTGAACAATGACTTTCTTGGTAGCTACTGTTTAGATACAAGCCGTGTTACAGACACTGTCTTTCATTAAAGCCTGTGTAAAGTTCATTAGTTTCAGTGTAGACACCTGCGGCTTATAGACAGGTGCGGCGTATTTATGTTCAAAATAAAAATCTTTGTCAAATTCAGTGGGTGCGGCTTATATTTGAGTGCGCTTAATAGTCCGGAAATTACGGTAAGTAAACCAGTACTTGATTTTTTATTGTTTTTCATGCTTTATAATTTAAAATTGGCATACAGAACTCAAGACACTGAAGTTAAATATCCCTTACCATCTCATTCAATTTATGTCTTTCCAATGCAGATATCAGGCTCAGGTAAAGTCAATCACACATCAGTATTACAGTGAATACACTGAACATGTATATCATTCCTTAAGTCCTCAAACACCATGCAGGGATGCTTGCTCCGATGTTGCCACACCACATAATTTTCAGTCCCTTGCCACATCATAAATCATTTTCTAGAGACGCCTTTGTTCAGGGAAATACTCAAAACTTTAAATACACAAAAAAAAGCACAAAAACTTGCACAGGGCCAACTTGGGATAGGACCAGAGACACAAAGACATCCCACATAACATTACCAAGCAAGCAAGGTACTGAGACAGATTTAAAAAAATCCTGATAGTCTTGTTTTCATTATTGTTTGTTTTTTAATTATTGAAAAAGGTGGAAAATAACACAATATACAAAATTATATGTATATATTCACTTGTGCCTTGAATAATGGATTAAGGGCTCAATACATATTCATTTGTTGGTGTTTTACATGCAGCTCATTAAAGAGATTGGAGAGCATGTCCACAAGGACACAAGCACATTCTTTAGTTTGACTTTTAATCTCAAGCCAACTGTTGTCTCCTAAAGAAGACGTTATGGATCTCTCCTGGAGAGGGGATTGACAGCCTTTTGAAATATCCAGAGTAAGCGATGTGTAATATTGGAATGAACATCGTGTAAGATTTTTTTTTTAAGTGCATATTTGGTCATATTTATTTACTCTATTTTTATGGTTTTTTTATGCTCTCTGTCATTTCTCCGCATATGGTTCAGTGTACAGTTGTACACGGCGCGCACTTCTGGTTCCGCGGTCCACACTTCCAGGTCAGCGGCCATCTTGCTGTTTTTCCCGCGTCTTTCAGTATTTAAGGAGACACAAGTCTTTAGCTCAAGGCCAGATTATCTCACCGGCTTCCAAAGTCCCTGAGGATTATTCTTGCCATCCTGCCGCTCTGCTCCAGAGTCCTGCCGAGTTTGCTGCTCCACTTCAGAGTCCTGTCAAGGGTGCCGCTCCGCTTCAGAGTCCCACCAAGGGCCCAATCCTTGCTGTCTACGTTGCTCCACTCCCGGGTTTCTCCAAGGTGTTCGCCTGGCCCCTGGGTTTTGCTGATGACATGGTCCAGACCTCGGGCGTCGCTCCTCCTCAGACCTCCGCAGAGGGCGTCGCTCCGCCTCAGACCTCCGCAGAGGGCGTCGCTCCGCCTCAGAAAGTGCTTGGGGCAGCCACCTGGAGGCTTGCTCCATGCTTCGTTCGGCCTTTGATGACCTCAAAGGCATTCTACCCAGTGGCAGTTTGCCCCAAGCCCCGCTGTGTCCTCCGGTGACACTTTACTTTCTTCGTGCCCCAGGATTATCGTGCCTCTCCAGTATTTGCTGGATTATACTGCTCCTGCTCCTGCTCCTGTTCCTGTTCCTGACCCCTGGTCTGCTCTGCCTTCCTAGTTACCTGTTTTGAACTTTTAACTGTTTATTGGTTTTTGTTTCTGCTCTGCCTATGTTGCTCTGTTTGCCGGCTCTCTAAATTTGGACTGTTTTGGATTTTGGTTTTGGTTCTTTCCTGCATTGCCCTGTTTGCCTCTGTTTTTGACCCTGGACTATTTTTGGACCTGGTTTTTGCCTTTGCCCCATTGCTCTGCTTACTCTCTATTAAAACCTGTATTCTCCATACCCTTGTGACATCCTGCATTTGGGTCCTCACTCACCCAGTCACCCAAGATTCTGTGGCAGGATCTGGCCCCTGCACCCCTGCATTTCTGACACACACTGTCGTTGTGAATAACTACAAATCCTGAAGGGTTTTCTTCTTCTGAAAAAATATGTCTTGGGCATCTTCTAAACATCTGCAATTCCTTTTTTTTCTTTTTTTTTAAATGAAACCTGTTTATACTGAATGTGATTGAAGTTGGATTATATCCAAAAATTTATTCACAAGCCAATATATACTGTTTATCCTGGTTAGAAATGTTCAATGAAAACAAAAGTATTGAGACACCTGACTTTACCACCCGCACAGTATGTGGTTCTTCTCGAAACATAGAAGTTACACGTCTTTGGATACATTAGCATGAAATTTCCATTAGAACTCAGAGACCAAAACCTGTTCCAGCATGACAATGACCCTGTGCACAAAGCCAGCTGCTTTCCATGGGGGAACCCTCCTCACCTCACCTACATCAGTACCTGACTCTACTAACAGCCTTGGGGCTGAATGGATCTCCACAAAATCTAGTGGAACATCTTCCCAGAAGAGTGGAGCTTAATGTGGGATGGGATTTTCAAAAAGAAACACCGATCTTATGGTCAGGTGTCCAGAAACTTTTCATATAAAGTGTACAGTCTCCAGGTTTGTGCTTCAGCTCTCTGTACACACAACTATACAGACATGATGATGTTCCCTACAATCAGAAGGTGACATTTCATGAGATTTCCAAACCTACTTGTGGACTTTATACTGTGTATTCAGAGCAAACTGTGAAGTTTCGTGATAAACATTTTTGACGGCTAAGTGCTGAAAAACTGACTGAAAAGGAAGCAAATAAGTGTTTTCTATATGTTCTAGTCCACATTCAGTCTTTCATGTGCTGTTATAATAATCTTAGATCTTCTGGGATTTAATGTTTCAGTAGATTTTGTGGAAGTAAGGAGGTTCCTGGGGGTGCAGTCAGCGTTCACATTTATGGTGTTCAATAGGATTTAGAGCTCTACAGCAGCAGATCTTCTACTCCAAACCATGTAAAGCATATGTTCATGATACAACAAGTTTGGGTCTTCATGCGAGGCGTCCTTTCAGTTGTGTGGCTGCTACTTTGTGGTAAAAGTTTGAGGAAGAACCACATATGAGTGAAAATCAGGGTAATCAACACATATATGTTCTATAATTATGATATCCAGTCATTTTGTTTCATTTCAGAACACGAGCTCAACACGAGCTCTTTCAGAAGAGAACTGCCTGTTGTTCTTTTTGTTCGTTGCTCTCTGGTGAGGCGTCTTCTGAAAAAAAAAAACGCTTCCATGAAACGCTGCTTTTTCCACGTGAAGAATTCGGAATGACTTTCTGTGAAACATTAGCCTGTTGAAACAGAGGGTGGAGCACCATAAAGTCCAGCTCATACCTGATAGCAGGCCCTTCAACATCTGTGTGTGCGTATGTGTGTGTGTTTGTGTGTGGGTAGAGATCTTTTTTGACCTACGCCTCAATAACCCACATGTATCAGACCCTTTGCCATAACCCTTGACATGGTGCTTCTCACTTCTCAATCCTGTGTGTATTTGTTCTGATAAAGACTAAAATGGTAAAATGAAATTACAGTTCAGTGAAATTCTTTCTTCACATATCTCAGTGATGTTAGGAAGCTGGGGTCAGCCATGATTCCAGCACCCCTGGAGCACAAACGGTTAAGGGTCCTTGAGGCTTGAACCCCCCCTGCCCTTTGGATGAGTAACCCAGAGCTTTAACACCTGAGCTCCCACCTCTCCAACCTAAGGTTTTCTCCACTTGCTTGTCCACAGACACAACACTGAAGCACAAATGTGCATATGATGCAAATGGTTTTGTAACGCTTGATCGCAGACTGACCTGTTGGCACTTGTTTACATGAACGATCGGCATTTTGCATGGCTTCAGTACAACCAGTCACGGACGAGTTGCACTTATGTCAGAAGATTCAGTTACGTTGACATGAACTTGATTTAAAACTGTATTAATCAGAGGATGTGCCCTTACACCTGAACGTTCATGTCAAGAATTTATAGAGAATCTAAAGAATTCCAGGCAAAGCATGATCCTGATGCTCCAGACGCCCGGAACAGCTAAACACGGTATTAGATTGTATACCATTGCTTCAGCCTCGGGGTCTCCAAAATAATCCTGAGCTCAGGTTACAGTCTGTTGGGAGTTGCGCAAGTTCTCCCCGTGTCTGACTGGGTTTCCTTGATGTTCTCCGATTTCCTCTCACATTCTAAAAAGAGGCATGGAGGTGGATTGACAGGTTTGTGATGCCCCCTGGGTGGAAATGAGTGTGTGAATGGGTACAGTATGTGCATCTGCAGTGGACTGGATTCCCAAATAAAATCCTTGAAGATCACGGTAAATAAATATTGTCTCAAAGAAGCTTCACAAAGTTAAAGTGAATGATGTGTGTTTATCTCTGATGAGAAGGCTGGGGCGACTGTGGCAAGGAAACACTCCCTTAGATGTTATGAGGAAGAAACCTTGAGAGGAACCAGACTCACAAAGGGAATCCATCCTCGTGTAGGTGATATCAAGAGTGTGGTTATAAATCTAAAACAATACAGATCACCAGAGTGTGAGAACCACCATGAGTATCGGAGTAATGAGTAATGATGTAAAAAGTAATGATCCTTCTACAGTCTTATAAAGTCATTTGATTTTATGGAACCAGGAGCTACTAAACAACTCATAAAACAGCTCAACATCTAAGATCATCATAGATCCAACACCAGCTTCATGTAGACATGTAGGACGTTTTGGAGACAAGGTGGGGGAGGTGAGATTGAGAGGTTTTGGACATGTGCAGAGGAGGGACATGGGGTATATCGTTAGGAGAATGCTGAGGATGGAGCTATCAGGAAGGAGGAAAAGAGGAAGATCCCGAGACATCCTGAGGTTGCGCCAGCTCAAGTCACGTCCCACCTCAAGAAGATTGTGGACCTTTAAAGTAGTAGATGCCGAACCCGCAAACATCCCGAACCATCTATAGACGTTCCATCGCCATTTGGATCCCACTTCATGTGGAGTTTGGACATTGGACCTCTTTGAGTGTTTGAAGGCTCTGGCATGGAGAAGCTGGTGTTGGATCTGTGATGATCACAAATGTTATGCTATTTTATGAGTTGCTCAGTAGCTCCTGTAGAAAGAACATCACTCATAATCTTACACTCCAGTGCTCATGTTAGTTCTCACTCTCCAGTGTTCTGTATTGTTTAAAGACTATAATCACACTCTTGATGTCACCCAAATGAGGATGGGTTCCCCTTTTGAGTCTGGTTCCTCTCAAGGTTTCTTCCTCATAACATCTAAGGGAGTTTTTCCTTGCCAAAGTCGCCATGGCTGCTCATCAGGGATAAATACACATCGTTCACCTTCACTGTTAAATTCTGTAAAGCTCCTTTGAGACAATGTCTGTTGTGAAAGCGCTATAGAAATAAACTTGACTTGACTTGAAGACCAAAAGGGAGGTTTATAGATGTGTTGAGAGAAGACATGCAGGTAGTTGGTTTAAAAGAAGCAGATGTAGAGGACAGAGTAGTATGTTCTGCCGCTTCTTCTTCTTCTTATATTCTTATTATTATAATTTGCATACTCGACACGCTATTGGTTGTTCGGAGGCGCGGCACCTGTGAGTGGGCGTGGTCTACCTGGATGTGGGTGTGGTTTCAGTAGAAACCACCTTTTGTGCTGGCGGCAGCAGGAGCTGGTGATCGGGAGAAGTCCGGCTCAGCGCTCCGGCTTTGGGACGGGATTACACGCTCCTTACACACGCTCATGGAGCCTCCGACGACTTGGAGCTCTGAGAGAGTCAGCGCCTGGCTCCGAGGTACAACTTTCTTCCCTACACACAGGGGACTGCAGGCGGAGAGAGAGAGAGAGAGAGAGAGAGGGGTGACGGCAGGCGGAGAAAAGATCAAATAGAAACCGAGTTCAATCCACGGGGATGGCGTAGAGCAGGAATGAGGAAGTGAACGAGTGTGTGATCGTGTTTTATATAGCTCGGTGTAAACACACACACACACACACACACACACACACACACACACAGAACTGACCTAGTGTCTTATAGCATTGCTTTTTCTGATTATGGAACACACACAACCAAAGTGTAAATGCTTGTCAGAAAATACCTAGTATCTTATTTCCATTCTGTTTATAAAACACACACACACACACACACACACACACACACACATATGCAAAGTCCAAATACTAGTCAGAACATACCTAGTATACCTTGTTTCCGGTCTCTGTTTATGAAACACACACACACACACACACACACACACACACACACACACAGTGTTGGGAGTTGGCTCTACGCTCACTGCGAGTATCAACTGGCCCAAACAGCTTTCAATGCATTTCATTTACAAGAATGTGACCAGACATCTACAGTCACATGTTTACTGCTACAATATTCACAAATATTCACAAATATACATCATTACTATCATTTCAATCACTGTTTTGTTTTGTTGCAACGTTTCTTTGCTGTGCACATTGAAGTGCAAAAACCTTTACAGCCTCTTTACCTTTTCTGTGGGAAAGAGATATTATTAAGATTAAGAGATTTTATACTATAAAAGAGAAATCTGTTTATGTTTATGGTTATGTTTATGTATTGAAATGTTCAGCCAGTAGCTGAGTGTACATCAGTAGTTATGTTTCGTAGGAAGCTCGAAGCTTTACATCCCTGTTCACACGCTCTACTTCATTTATTTAAATAGGCCTCACTAATGTGTATGGTGGCCCAAAACGGTCATCTTTTACCTCCTTATTTACAAGAAAAAGCACAGTTTTACTACTACAACTACTGCTTCTACTATTCCAACAACAAGACCTATTACTACTATTATTACAACTACTATTAATACTTTTACTACTGCTATTACAACTATTAATACTACAACTGCTATTATTGCTATTACTACTATTGCTATCACAAATACTGTTATAATTACAACTAGAACTACTGCTATTACAACTACTAATACTAGTATTACTACTATTTTAGCTACTGCTACTACTATTACACCTATTACTATTATTATTGTTACTATTAATACAAATACTAACTACTACTACAATTACTGCTTAAACTACTATTACTACCACAACTACAGCTCACAATCTACTACTAATACTGGTACTAATATTACTACTTTTATTACAACTACTACTAGTTCTAATACATTAACTACTACTAGTACTACTACTATTACAACAACTACTAATACTAGTATTACTATTATAGCTACTGCTCTTACTATTACAACTATTACTATTATTATTGTTACTATTAATACAAATACTAACTACTACTACAATTACTGCTTAAACTACTATTACTACCACAACTACAGCTCACAATCTACTACTAATACTCTAGTACTAATATTACTACTTTTATTACAACTACTACTAGTACTTCTACATTAACTACTACTATTACAACAACTACTAATACTAGTATTACTATTATAGCTACTGCTCTTACTATTACAACTACTACTATAATTATTGCTATTATTGCTACTATTACTACGAATACAACTACTACTATCAGAACAACTACTATTACAACAACAACAACAACAACAAAGACTTCTACTTCTCCTTTTCCAACAACTACAACTATTACTACATGAACTATTACTAGTACTACTACTATTGCAATAATTACTAATACTAGTATTACTACTACTACTATTCTTACTTTTACTATGAATACAACTACTGCTACTATTACTACTAGTATTATAGCTACTGTTACTTTTAAAACTTGTACTACTATTACTACTACTACTACAATTACTACTTAAACTACTATTTCAATTACAACAACTACTACTACTACTATCAGAACAACTACTATTACAACAACAAAGACTTCTACTTCTCCTTTTCCAACAACTGATACTAGTATAACAACATACTATTATTGCTACTATTACTATGAATACAACTACTACTACCACAATTACTACTTAACCTACTATTTCAATTACTGCAACAAAGATTTCTACGCCTCCTTCTCCAAACAACTACTACTAGTACTACTTATTACAACAACTACTAATACTAGTATTACTACTACTACTAGTACTACTACTATTACAACAACTACTACTATAATTATTGCTATTATTGCTATTATTGCTATTATTGCTACTATTACTACTAGTATTATAGCTACTGCTAATACTATTACAACTACGACTTTTATTATTACTATTACTACAAATACAACTACTGCTACTACTACTACTAGTATTATAGCTACTGTTACTACTAAAACATGTACTACAATTACTACTTAAACTACTATTTCAATTACTACAACTACTACTACTATCAGAACAACTACTATTACAACAACAAAGACTTCTACTTCTCCTTTTCCAACAACTGATACTAGTATAACAACATACTATTATTGCTACTATTACTATGAATACAACTACTACTACCACAATTACTACTTAACCTACTATTTCAATTACTGCAACAAAGATTTCTACGCCTCCTTCTCCAAACAACTACTACTAGTACTACTTATTACAACAACTACTAATATTAGTATTACTATTATAGCTACTGTTACTAAAAATTATAATAGTATTAGCAGTAGCTATATTAGTATTACTACTACTACTAGTATTATAGCTACTGCTAATACTATTACAACTACGACTTTTATTATTACTATTACTACAAATACAACTACTGCTACTACTACTACTAGTATTATAGCTACTGTTACTACTAAAACATGTACTACAATTACTACTTAAACTACTATTTCAATTACTACAACTACTACTACTATCAGAACAACTACTATTACAACAACAAAGACTTCTACTTCTCCTTTTCCAACAACTGATACTAGTATAACAACATACTATTATTGCTACTATTACTATGAATACAACTACTACTACCACAATTACTACTTAACCTACTATTTCAATTACTGCAACAAAGATTTCTACGCCTCCTTCTCCAAACAACTACTACTAGTACTACTTCTATTACAACAACTACTAATATTAGTATTACTATTATAGCTACTGTAATAAGTCGAGTTGTATTAGTATTAGCAGTAGCTATATTAGTATTACTATTATAGCTACTGCTAATACTATTACAACTACGACTTTTATTATTACTATTACTACAAATACAACTACTGCTACTACTACTACTAGTATTATAGCTACTGTTACTACTAAAACATGTACTACAATTACTACTTAAACTACTATTTCAATTACTACAACTACTACTGCTATCAGAACAACTACGATTATAACAACTTCTACTAGTACTACTTCAACTACTACTATCAGAAAAACTACTACAGATATAATTACTATAACTACTTTTACTACTACGAGTATTACAACTACAACTACTACTATCAGAACAACTACTATTACAACAACAACAACAAAGACTAGTACTACTACTTCTTCTTCCTCCAACAACTACTACAACTATTACTACATTAACTACTACTAGTACTACTACTATTACCACAACTACTAATACTAGTATTACTACTATTATAGATACTGCTACTACTATTACAACAATTACTATTATGATTGTTGTTACTATTGCAACTATTACAACTATTACTACTACTACTACATTTACTACTTAAACTACTATTTCAATTACTACAACAAAGACTTCTACTTCTCCTTCTCCAAACAACTTCTACTAGTACTACTTCGACTACTACTATTAGAAAAACTACTACCAATATTATTACTATAACTACTTTTACTACTACGAGTATTACAACTACAACTACTACTATCACTACCAGTACAACTACTATAACTACAAATACTATTACTGTTACAACAACTATACTGGTTTTACTACTACTACAACAACAACAACAGCAACAACAACAACAGCAACTACTACTTCAGAAGAAGGCAAGAGAATGGAAGCTCTAATATATATATATATATATATATATATATATATATATATATATATATATATATATATATATATTATTTAGGTGTAAATATTTATTTAGGTGAGAAAGAGAAAGCTTTCAGGGAGAGATGTTATAGTAAAATAATCCCAAGGATCAGTTTTAATTTATTTAATCCCAGAGGAACAAGTTTGGCTTTCCTAGTTTAAGTGAATGGAAAAAAAAACAAGTAAAAATATAAACAAATTGTTTCTAAAATGGTAATACTTTATAGTAAGAGTACCCGATTTATCATATATTAATGTGTAAATCATTAGACATAAGTTTGTGGACATAATGTTTTCTGAACACCCCATTTCACTATAGTAACCTTCATTCAGGTACACTAGTCAGGTAGTGATGTAGGTGAGGTGAGGAGGCCTGGGGTGCAGTCAGCGTTCACATTCATTAGTGTTCAATAGGGTTGAGTTCAGAGATCTATAGCAGGAGATCTTACACTCCAACCCATGTAAAGCACATCTTCATGGAGCTTCATGGAACACTCGATAGAAATCCAAAAAAACTTACTTGCATGTGTGGAGTGAAGTTTGGCGATAATTTTACTATAACAGCACACAGTGGTTGAGTCAAATCAGCGTGTTCAGATTTTTGAACTTCTTCTAGCAGTACACTGGTGTTCATTTCCACTACTGGAATGGATATTAGCTTTCTGTACGCTTTTAATCTGTGGCAGGCCATCAGGGTCAGCAAGGCTTTTTTTTTGCTGGCCTAAACACTGTTAGAATCACTGACTTGCATTTTCATTTTTTTTCCCATGAATACAGTGGGGCAAAAAAGTATTTATTCAGCCACCAATTGTGCAAGTTCTCCCACTTAAAAAGATCATAGGTACACTTCAACTATGAGAGACAAAATGGAAAAAAAAAAATCCTGAAAATCTCATTGTTTGATTTTGAAAGAATTTTTGGTGGAAAATAAGTATATGGTCAATAAGAAAAGTTCATCTCAATACTTTGTTATATACCCTTTGTTGGCAATGACAGAGATCAAACGTTTTCTGTAAGTCTCCACAAGGTTTTTACACACTGTTGCTGGTAGTTTGGTCCATTCCTCCATGCAGATATCCTCTAGAGCAGTGATGTTTTGGGGCTGTCGCTGGGCAACACGGATTTTCAACTCCCTCCAAAGATTTTCTATGGGGTTGAGATCTGGAGACTGGCTAGGCCACTCCAGGAGCCTTGAAATGCTTCTTAGGAAGCCACTCCTTCGTTGCCTGGGTGGTGTGTTTGGGATCATTGTCATGCTGCCAGCCACGACTCATCTTCAATACCCTTGCTGATGGAAGGAGGTTTTCACTCAAAATCTCACGATACATAGCCCCATTCATTTTTTCCTTTACACGTCTTGGTCCCTTTGCAGAAAAACAGCCCCAAAGCATGATGTTTCCACCCCCATGCTTCACAGTAGGTATGGTGTTCTTTGGATGCAACTCAGCATTCTTTCTCCTCCAAACACAAGTTGAGTTTTTACCAAGAAGTTCTATTTTGGTTTCATCTGACCAAATGACATTCTCACAATCCTCTTCTGGATCATCCAAATACTCTATAGCAAACTTCAGATGGGCCTGGACATGTACTGGATTAAGCAGGGGGACACGTCTGACACTGCAGGATTTGAGTCCCTGGCGGCGTAGTGTGTTACTGATGGTAGCCTTTGGTACTTTGGTCCCAGCTCTCTGCAGGTCATTCACTAGGTCCCCCCGTGTGGTTCTGGGATTTTTGCTCACTGTTCTTGTGATCATTTTGACCCCACGGGGTGAGATCTACCGTGGAGCCCCAGATCGAGGGAGATTATCAGTGGTCTTGTATGTCTTCCATTTTCTAATAATTGCTCCCACAGTTGATTTCTTCACACCAAGCTGCTTACCTATTGCAGATTCAGTCTTCCCAGCCTGGTGCAGGTCTACAATTTTGTTTCTGGTGTCCTTTGACAGCTCTTTGGTCTTGGCCATAGTGGAGTTTGGAGTCCGACAGTTTGATGTTGTGGACAGGTGTCTTTTATACTGATAACAAGTTCAAACAGGTGCCATTAATACAGGTAACAAGTGGAGGACAGAGGAGTCTCTTAAAGAAGAAGTTACAGGTCTGTGAGAGACAGAAATCTTGCTTTTTTTGTAGTTGACCAAATACTTATTTTCCTCCATAATTTGCAAATAAATTCTTTAAAAATCAGACAATGTGATTTTCTGGAATTTTCCTTTTTCATTTTGTCTCATAGTTGAAGTGTACCTATGATGAAAATTACAGACCTCTCTCATCTTTTTAAGTGGGAGAACTTGCACAATTGGTGGCTGACTAAATACTTTTTTGCCCCACTGTATGTAATAAATTAATACCAATAGTCTATTCTCTTCTTTCATAGAGTTTATATCCAATCATATTTTAGCCTTCACATCACGTGCCTGTAGTGTAAAATCCATGAAGATGCTGAATTCTGTTATTTCTGGAAGCTGTTATTTGTTCAGTCAGGACACTGTTGGGCTTCTGTATGTAGAGTATCATGACTCATTGGTCATTTCAGAAATTGTTTCGTCGCGGATCATTTTTGTGTGCGCTGTGTGCAGGTCTGGACGCGTCTCTGCAGCAGTACTCATTAGAACAATGGCAACTCAGTGGGATGGATCTGCTCCAGTTATCTTCACAGCAACTCGAAAAGCTCGGCGTACACAAGATCGGACACCAGGAACTCATTCTGGACGCGGTGGAGAAACTATGCACTCTGGTACCTCATATTACTTCTGACATGTCCTGGGTGTGTGTGTGTGTGTGTGTGTGTGTGTGTGTGTGTGTGTGTGTGTGTTGGGGGGGGGTAATTATTAATCTGACAAACAAGGGAGAACATCTTGAGGGAACAATGGGGATAGATCACAGGTAGACAAAGCAAGTAATGGGCAGTCATTTTTTTTGACAAGGCCCCAAACATTTTAAGAGGTGTGTGAGTGCAAAGTCTGACTCAAAGACGAAGGTCTTTGCGCTGAATGTTTCTGTGTTTTGAAATTTACTGTGTAAACTGAACATAATATCCGTGTGTGTTTAACATCACGGTACACAAAACTCAGTTTGTTATGTACGTCGGTTTTTAAGTCACGGGTCGGTACAGTTTTGGAACAGTTAGGGGCAAGAAATGCAAAGCATAAAATTGGTGGGTTTTTTTAACGTTGTTTTTTATTATCAACAATTGTGAACATAAACAGTTTACTTTATTTTTGTATTTTTTTACAATTTTAAATAAAATGCCTCCTTGGTTCAAATAAACAATAAAATATATACAAATAAAATAAATTATATATATAATAAATCTTTTACATTTGTTAGACCCCATTTAGGTAATAATAATAATAATAATAATAATAATAATAATTAAATAAAATAATAACAGATGTGTATATATATATCTTTTCCAAAGTTATATTCTATTGAACTGTTTTATTTTTTTCAGCATACTTTAACAAATGTCTGAATTTCGGAAACACACAAGATAGTTATTTATACATTTCTTTGATTTATTCATAAACCAATTTATTCCTTCCATTCTTCGTTTATTCATTTAACTCACTTGATATGTGGAACTGTCAGGACGTTCTCCTTTTAAGAGAAATTCTTGAAGCTGTACATAAGGTGAATCCATAACATAAGGCGAATCTATGTAAAAACTTTGGTGACTGCAGGAAAATCAAAGTTTGAGTTTACTGAGGATCGAAGTCTCGTACCGAAACCTTTTGGTACGAATATGTGTACCGTTACACACCTAGTGTTAAGACATAATCAGACACAATACAGCACAGGTCAGTAAGAACAATAGCAAATTGTTCTGCAAATGGCATATTCTAATAAGTAAAAGTGTGTGTTTTTCTGTAGACATATGGTCTGGGCGGAGAGAGTGTATGCACTGTCGCGGAGAAGCTGCATGCTGTGGCTCACTCGCTGCAGATGGGTATTCAGGGTCGATGGCGAGCCAACACGTATGACGGCCACAGGACCACCAAAGTGCCCAATCAGGAACTGCAGCTGGTGCTGGACCTCATCGTCACAGCCAAGGCCCTGTATTCTCTGCTCAACAGGTAGAACACACACACAAACATGAAGAGCGACATCAAGAGTGATACTGCTCACTTTCTGACCAGATTCAGATTCGAGTATATATCCTCGCTAATGGTGTAATATCTTTCAACATGCTGAAACTGAATTTATGCCACACTGCATGAACCAAAGTATCGACTTTTCCCACCATACGAGGTGGCATCAGTTTCCAGATTTGCTCTCTTTTAAAAATTATAAAAAGAAAGTATTTTATTTATCTATGTTTACACACCATCACCTTTAAAATAGTCACTATTTAAAATAGTCAATATTCGGTAGGGATGAGATCAGAGCTCTATAGCAGGCCAATCAAGATCTTCCTCTCCAAAGCATGTAAACCAGATTTTCAAGGAGCTCACGTTGTGCACAGGGGCATCACCATAGTGGAACAGGTTTGGGTTTCCAAGTTCAAGTGAAAGCAAAATGTTATTATAGCACCTTTTAAAGACGTCCTGTACAATTGATTGCCTCCAGCTTTGTGGTAACAGTTTGGAAAAGAACCACATCTAGCAAGAAAGGTCAGGTGACCCAATACTTTTGGAAATATAGTGTATAAATTAGCTGACAGTCTTACAGTTTGTAAGTTAGTTGAGTAGATTGTCCTGGTTCTGTTTTCAGCCCTCGTCATATCTCCCTGGACAAATCCCAGATGCACGCTTTCTGCATTAGCTAACGCTTAACGGGAAAAGGCTTGAGTCAGGAGGAATGTAGCATTTCTGGATCTGACTGTGGGTAAAATGTGCGCCAGATCATTATGAATCTACACTACATTTACACTTGAGGCATTTATCTATCAGTGAATAAATCTATACTGGTACGCCAGATTTCAACCTTAAGATAAATCCGACTACAACTCGGTTGTGAGGTTTTTTTAAACTAAGCAAACTTGGAAAGTGTTAGTGTAAGAGTTTCAGTGTTTTATTTAAGAGAAAGGTCTTCACCTGTCGCTTGAAGATAGCCAGGGACTTCTAGGGGAAGTTTATTCCACCCCCTCGGTGCCAGAAGAGAGAGGAAAGCCTTGAAGTATACTTACCTCTCATCCTGGGAGAAGGTGGTACCAGTCGAGCGGTGCTGGAGGATCTCAGACAGCATGATACAGTGCGAGGAGTGATGAGGTCGCCGAGATAGGAAGGTGCTGGGCCATTTTTAGGCTTGTAGGCAAGTGTTTTAAATCTGGTGCATGCAGCTAAAGGAAGCTGGTGAAGGAACCAGCAGTGGGGTGTTGTGGGAGAACTTGGGCCGGTATAAATGGTATAAATTTGAGCAGAAAGCAAATACCAGCCATAGAGAGTGGTTTAAAAGAGGAAAAAAGTAACCTCCTCAGCAGACTCGTGTCCAAATACCCGTTGACTTTATCCACATTCATGAGCGATTGTGTTCCTATTCGATTCATATGCAATCATCATTGTCACTCGTTCTCTTCATTCAGCCTTGAATGACGTCAGTTATATGCTTTTTCAGGGAAAGTTGACATGGGCGTGTAGAATCGTGTTCGTCCGCCATCTTTGCTTATTGTGTTTCAGAGAAACTGACCATGATTAATTTTTTTCAGATTGTTGCTCACATGGCCTCATGTGGGAATTGCTCAGGTTGATGTAATGAAGCTTTTCAGAAATCAGTGAAATAAATCGAAAACTGGTGTTTGCACACACTGTTACAGAAACACGGTCAATAGCGAGTCAAAAGCTCTTCTTCAGAGTCTGTTTCCGACATGATTGGAACCCAATGTAGTGTCCTGATGTAAATCGCCCACCTCAGTGTTTGAATTCTAGTGCGATCTGAGATGCTTTTCTCCTCACCACGGATATAAAGAGTGGATGTTTTGCGCTACTGTAGCGTTCCTGTCAGGCCGTTTGTTTGCATTTCTTGTCAACAAGGAGTTTCTGTCCTCAGAACTGCCTGTCACTAGATGTGCTCTTTGCATCCTGTATCATTCTGTGTAGACCAATCACATAATGGGCTGAAATCTAAAGCACTACAGTTTTAGTTGAGGACCAAAGAGTTTAAAGATTGAACATTTTTGGCTATAGTTTTAGTAAACATTTCCTGCAGTGAGCATTTTAGTTCTCGGATGATTCTATGTTTTTCCAGAAGGGTATATATAGCATACTTAGCTCCATGTTTGGTGTAAAACGCCGACGTATATCGTACTCCTTTACCACCGACACTGCCTCATAACACAGAATACACACCGCTTAGTCTGCCTAAAACACGAACATACCGAATATTCGCTTTCCCATCTTTCATTAAATTGTCTCCCTTCAGAAGATTGTTGATATTTCAATTTTCCGCTGTAAAAATTTGAATTAGAAACACTGCCCTCTAGGGATGGGACGTGACTTCGCAGGTCACAAAATCGAATTGCATCGTCAGATATGTAGTCTATATGTAGTTCTCAGTGTGCTCTTTAAATGAACCTTATTTGAGACAATCATACGCATTTGAAAATCTCGTGGGCCAAATAAAAAGGCGAGGCAGGTTGGATTCGGCTGACAGGCCTTGAGTTTGACACCTGTGGTGTAGAGAATATGTGAATAACAACATGAAAAGATTCTATACAACAAATTCTCCCATTTAAAGTTATGAAGATTTACTTTGATCAAACAAATATATACATTTCCAGACTTTAATTACTCATTGAAAAATCCCCCCTTTACACACTTATTTCTTTCCAATCCTGTTCATCCCAGAGAAGTGCAATAGGATTTAGGTGCAGTGACTGGAAAGGTAATTCCATGATCGATATCACTCCAGAAGACTGTTTGTTCTCTAAATAACGCTCGGACGTACACTTTGTATGCTTCGTCTACGATGTTCAAGTAGGGAATGGTTGCCATGTTGGTTTCTTTCATTTTCCGGAATAAGCCTCCAAACCTCCAAACTTCTTTTGACCTTTTACAGAGATTATTGCAAAGAAATAAAAAGGAACTGTCAAAAACCTTGAGACCTGGTGGTTCCAAACTTTTTCCATATGTCCTTTATAATTTTATGTACACTGTCATGTCATAGGCTGCTCGGAGAACTCACAGAGTAAGATTCTCATTGTACGGTGATCCGTATGTCAGTAAACTCTCGAATCTTGTTCTGTGTCTGAACTGCTCATACCAGCCGGAGGAGTATAAAGAAATCTTTGACCAATATCGGTGAACATAGAATACAGATTAACATGGCAGAGGTAGAGCTGTGTTTTCCCAGAGTCAGATCAGAAAAAGAAAATCTGTTTACATATAATTGTATATATTCAGTATTATTATGTACATTATGCGCATGTTTTCACAGTATAAACAGCACCCACAGATTTTTTTAATGTAAAAATGATCAAACATAAAATATATAATATATTGTTTTTCGAGGCGTTAGAATGTCAATTTTCCTTGAACTACTAGACTCAAACCTGTTCCAGCATGACAGTGTCCCTGTGCACAAATCCAGCTCTAGGAAGATACATGGGTTGGAGTGGAGGGTCTCCTGCTATAAAGCTTTAAACACTGATAAATATTATGAATTGACTGTACCCCAGGAACCTCCTCATCTCACCTACAGCAGTACCTGACTTCACTAACATACTTGTGGCTGAATAAATCTTATAGAATTCTGGCACATCTTCCTAGAAGAGTGGAGCTTATTAAACGTGTATATGGGGACTAAATGTGGAATGGGATGTTCAATAAGAAGCACATATTAATCCTATGGTCAGGTGTCCACAAACTTTTGCCTGTGTAGTGTATTATTTATGTGTAATACTTTTTGCAGTTAATACCAATTGTTTGTTCTTTTCTGAGTCTCATTTTTAATCTTTGTAAATCGAACTTTCTGTAACCACGTGTGTGTGTGTGTGTGTGTGTGTGTGTGTGTGTGTTTACAGGTGCCATTACACAGAGCTGACAGGATATTCAGGCTTTAGGAACATCCTTGACCTGTGTAAAGATCTGGACTCCACCGTGCAGAAGGTCAGTGTTGGATGTTATCTGGTCACCTTCTGTTATCACACACACACACATACACACACACACACACACACACACACACACACACACACACACACAGTGAAAAAAGAAAGAGTGTGAAGGAGACGGAGGAAGATCAGGAGGATGAGACAATTGATCATTTTAGGGGTAGTTGAGATGAAAAAGGGGTGTGGTCAATGGAGTGTGGGCGGGGTCAAGGGACAATAGACTAATATGTAGGAAGCAACTCTTACTGAGTTGTAAAAGGAGTAAAACACATGGAAGGGTGTGAGTTGGTTTTATACACAATTTGCACGCCTGTACTGTTTTTGCTTTTTAACACACGCGCACGCACACGCGCACACACGGACTGCTTATTACAGTCTTACCGCTCTAAACCTCTATACACATGCAAATACACAGTCACACACGCTAAAACCTGTTCTGCTTATCTCCCTGATCAGCCTCAGCCCTGAGAGCAGGTCCGTGTCGCAGCGTTGTGCTCATGCCTCGAGATCTGCTCTCGTCAGCGCTGGGTTTTTTTTGTTTTTTTTTGGGAACCTTGTTCATGGGAAAGATCTTTCGTCGATAATCCCGCGAGACTCCCGAAATATTTCTGCGCACGTGCACCGAAAACAAACACGCTGTCGAGTTTACGCAGGAATAATGGAAGGAAGGAGTGGAAATGAGTGTGTGCACATGTGCGTGTGCGCTTGTGTATGTGTGTATGTGTGTGTGAAATACTGAACAATTTCAGGGTGTTGTTTAAATGTGTAGGTAATCAGTGAGTCAGTAAATGCCTCGCGCTCTTTTGCGCCCTCAACGTGTTGTGTCTATTCGAACGGACTGAACTCTGATTGCAGCCCATTGTTTCGTCCACTTCCTGTTTCTACAGAACTCACACTTCAAACTCCAGTTTAAAGTCAGTCAGGGAGAGCAACACAGCTGTCATGGAGTTATTACACACACACACCTGGCTGCTGCTCCACATGCATGTGTGTGTAAGTGTGGGCATGCATGTGGTGTACTTTAATGCTGTTATTCCTTTAATGATAAATAGGGCTGTCAAAATATATAAGAGGCGAAATAAAAACCTTCAACGCAACACACATTTATTCACGACATCCTTCCTTTACTCAGACACACACAAAAAAAGAAACTCCACCGGAAATATTATTTTTATCCGCTAAATATTTGTTTTTACCGATGCGCCAAGTCTCAGCACCAAAAAATCCGCCGTGATGCGCACATCCGGCAATTAAAACCGTCCAGGCGGAAACATTCTGCAGCAAAGGTTCCGTTTGGTATCCTGATGATCAGTGTTGGGGGTAACGCGTTACAAGTAACGTGCGTTACGTAATCATATTACTTTTATTGGAGTAACGAATAAAGTAGCGCGTTACTTTATACATTTACACATTAATATGAGTTACTTTTTAAAAAGTAATGCGAGTTACTTTTCAGTGAAATTATTTTGCATAAAAAAATAAATACCGAATTAAAATGAACGTAGTCACGTAGAATCGCGCACTCAGACGTGCGAGCCGCGGGAACAGAAGCTGGTCAGAAGCGGAGATGGCAAACCAGAGAATTACATTACTGTGATGGAAGTGTTCTTATTATTTTGAAATAGTCGAGGAAAAGGAGAAAGGTATAATGGTTAAGTGTAGATTATGTGTTGATGAAAAGCTCTTGTCAACTGCAAAAAATACCACTTCAAAAAAAAAAAAAAAACATCTGCATGCAAAGCACAGCACCTCTGGAGATGCAGACAGAAATATAGAAAACTTCTGCCGACATCTGCAGATCTATGGACTGCTCAGAATAAAAGTTTTCCGTGGGAGACACATGTACGATGCCATCGCAGCGGAGAGAGAGAGAGAGAGAGAGAGAGAGAGAGAGAGAGAGAGAGAGAGAGAGAGCAAATTCACAGCTCATTTGCTCTTTGTGGGAAGATAAACTGCCACGGTCACTGATAATAGGGTGAACTTTGGAAAAGCGTTCAGAATGTTTCAAGCTGATGGCAATTATCTATACTACACCTGTTACACCTGTAAGGCCTGAAAGAGATACAAGTAACGCAAAAGTAGTATAACGCATTACTTTCCATAAAAAGTAACTAAGTAACGTAATAAGTTACTTTTTTGGGGAGTTACTCAATATTGTAATGCATTACTTTTAAAAGTAACGTTGCCCAACACTGCAGATGATTAACGTAAATTTAAAACACTAAAATTACTTTCAAACATTTACAAGGATATTTTCTCTTCATGCGCCATGTTGATTAATAATTACCATTTATAATATGTTAATAATAATAAACATACATTTGCATAAAGCATCCATATTTTTTCCATGTTCATTAGATTATTAAAAATGTGAAAAAGTATTCATTTGAGATACATTTACAACAGATAAAAATGCGATTATTCGCGGGTTAACTCACGACAATCATGCGATTAATCACAATTCAATATTTTAATTGATAGCCATAATATATATATATATATATATATATATATATATATATATATATATATATATATATATATATATATATTTATCTGTTCTAAATTTACCTCAAATTAATACTTTTCAAGTTTTTAATACTCTAATCAACATGACCATGGACAAATATGGATGCTTTATGCAAATTGATGTTTTAAATTGTATATATGTATGTATATATATATATATATATATATATATATATATATATATATATATATTAGAGATGGTAAGATTCACCGATACACAGTGGTGCATTGGATACAAGTTGGCATTTGTGACCAATATTTTATAAGTAGATCGATTTCTCCTCACTAAACAGTTTCTCGAGCGCGTTCTCTCGCCACCGTTGCTGCTACGTGAATACGGCGTATCGAAACACTACGGAGGCCGAGGCGTGTCCTGACAGTCACATAGAATACAGATTAACATGGCAGAGGTAGAGCTGTGACTTCCTGCAGACACAACAGGAAAAGAACGTCTGGGTTTATTTACATTTTTTTGCCCCACAAAGGCGTGTTTGTGAAAGGGGTCATACGTTAGAAGTCAGAAGACACTTCAGTAAGTTGACGTTTTGCCGTCTGTGTGAACCACAGAAATAAAAGTGAAGTTTCTGCACCATGTTGAACTGCATTGCGTCGTATTTTTGTCCATTGCATCGTGTTGCATTGAATCGCATTGTGTTCAATCGGAAAGGTCGGCTACAACAGTTCAAAACAGTTGCTAAGCTACTTTTTGCTTGTCTTGCTTTTCCTGTAGAATTTGCACAAAACCACACGAATTGTCTTCATTTCAAATCGCCAGGAAAACCGTAACCCTCAGAAAAAATGCAGAGAAAACCCAGGGTCATTTTCTGAGGTAAATATCGGTGCTTCTGTTAGAGACGATGTATGTGGGAGATGCGGCTGTGGCTACAGTGAAAGGAGACATGTTAAATTGTGTTCATTGCGTTTCTTGCTTTAGTGATGCCTTAAATTCTCGCTGTATCAGATTCCTGTCTGTGATGCAGCGCTGTGTTTTACTACGTCGAGTTTGCATGTTGCACGTACTCTAGAAACAGAAGCATGTGAAGTAGAGCGTGACATATCTACATGTTTTTTTATCCAGAACCTACTGTTATTGCCTAAGGTGTCACTTTGATGAAAAATAATACATTTAAATTACCCACTTTGTTGCATATAAACAAATGGGGTTGATTTATGCAAGTGTTTTTCCAAAACAATAAAAAACCAGGTGTGTCCACAATTTTTAGTCTCTCTCTCTCTGCTTTTTTTTGATTGTTTGAGCCATAAATCCTTTTCCCACACTCTTTAAAACACACACAAAAACATTAGCGAGAATATTGCGAGATGAATTTTGTGTAAATTCATAGAAATATCACATTTATAGTAAATACTGTGGTACAGTACAGTACTGTAGTGCAGCCTATGCATAGTTTCTCTGCTTGTTCATTGGTGGAAGTGTCCAATGACTTTAAAAAGGGGCGGAGTTAAAGATGCATGTCACCGCATTCTTATTTTCATTGGCTAAACTGGTCTAAACTGCGCCCCTTTTTTTGGACGTCAGAGGAAACGACAACCAATAAATAAGCGGAAACCTACAGTTTCTTGTAACGCTACTCATTTCTTATGGTACATACATTCCCAAAATAAGGAAGTGTGATGTTTCTTTTAGTTTGGATTGTACATCAGTTTTTTATGTTGGCATTCTTTCAATTTTTTACCGATCTTATCAGTTTTGTTTCTTACTGTATTTATTTTTACATACTTCTTTTGGGTTTAAATCAAACATCAATATGTACAGTATAATTGTTTTTCATTGTAAAAGACACAAAATATAGGTGCAAAAATAGTATGTACAGTACACATCTTCTTCCAGAACAAGCCAGTCTCATCCATGTTAACGACTTCTAGCAGATACCCGTTTTCTACTAATGTCTTGAACATCTCGGGGTACTTCTTGGCTGCTTCCACGTCCGCTGATGCTGCTCTCCCTTGCAGCAATACACTCTTGAGCTGGAAATCTATCAAACCAGCTCCTGCTTGCTTGAAACGCAACAGTGTTCTTCTGGTGCATCTTCTGGTGCCTTCGATGTTCCTGGTTGGGAGTTGTCCTCGCCGTGTCTTTGCCACGTGCTTCTCAGGGGAATTGTTCATAAAGTTACCTGGCCTTCTCCCTGATCATGTTGCTGTCCAACGGAATGCTCTTCTTCCTGGAATCATTAATCCAAATGGCCGGTGCCGATTTCAGCCTCACGATACACTTGTTGCGTGCAGTCGCCGTTGGTTTTGCAATTTGGATGTAACTGACCGCTCCGGTTCTCCACGCTTTCATTAACAACACGATGTGTTCTTTGTCTCGGTTAAATATATGATACACTGTACACTATTTTGGGTATACTTTTACTTCAATTTATAATTAAGAAATATATTTTAATTAATAAATGACCTTATTTCAACATCAAATATCATATATATATAGTGTACACTGGCACAAATTAAATTGATTAAATAAAATTAATTTTCTCCATTTATTTCATTTTATTTAAACAATTTAATTTGTGCCAATTCAATCAATTTTATCAATATAATTAAAAGTAATATAGAATATATAAGAATAATATAGAATATAGATATACTGAAATGTTGCTGAAATGTGAGCGGTGTGTAACTATATAAAAATATTATATTATAAAAAAAACTAGTACTACAGTAGTTATCATAGTTAAGCGTATATTTTATACACATACTAATAATTGTCATCTATCCAGACTTGGGATCACGCTGTCCACCAGTGCAATGCGAGACGGCGCAGTTGCTCTTACACGACAGGAAGTTACCAGCAATTCCCTTTTTTATTGAAGAACAACAGATTCCTTTTTTTTTTTTACCTGACAGTAGTTAAATGTTTATTTCATTCCTGTTCTCACCTACACTATAGCAGCTATAAACGTCCATTCCCTCACCAGGCAATCATATGCGACTTATCAAGTTACTGAGAAATGAGTAAGTGTAAACTCTCTCTCAAAACACCGAAATGCCGACGCTGCTAGTTTTTTATGGCTTGTAAATAAACATCTCACACCTCTTTATGGTTTTTGTGTACAGAAGGTCCCTAGGTGTCATCTTTTACTATTGACAATGATCATTACTTACAATTAGTATAAATGATTACTATAATTTATAGCATTTATTTATATAAGGACTTCATTTATTATTAACCAGAACTACTACAAGGGTTTCTGTTGGACAAAAGGAATTCACACCTTCTGGCCAATTAGAATTGAGTATTCAGCAACACTGTCGCATCATTTATAATAATTAGTGTTTGTGATCATATAATGGGGAAAACGGCATCAGTTTGTATAAAAGTTTGTATCTGCAGAATGTTGTGTTGTGTTTATCAAGGAGTTTATCACAGAGAAGAAGCTGCAGCTCTCCAAAATTCTCCATCACCACCCCATTACTACCCTCCTTCCACTCACCTCACTTCTACCTCTATCTCACGCCATGCTGCTTTTTGGACTTCCCATTCCACATTTAGATACCATTCCCTTTTTTTCTGGGAAGATGTTCCACTAGATTTTGTGGAGATTCGTTCAGCCACAAGGGTGTTAGGAAAGTCAGGTAGTGATGTTGGTGAGGTGAGAAAGCCAGGGGTTTGTTTTAATTTACTGCAAAGGTGCTTGATAGGGTTTATAGTTCTATAATAGGAGATCTTCCACTACAACCCATGTAAAGCAGATCTTCATTTCAGCT